>NW_022611304.1:0-2500 GCF_004382195.2 Drosophila sechellia
TTATGTTAGTTGTTTACCGTACGATCAGGACAACCGTTATGTGCTTCTAGACCGACCGAGCAAATAAACACAAGAACGTAGTGGTGTAGTTGACGGTTTAATTGAAACTGAGTAATAGGAATTTCACAATGACTTCTTAAGCTATAATTGAGCGTTGCCAGATCAAAACATATAAAGCTTATTTAAATTATAACGTAATTTCAACACTTCCTCTTAAGCTATATATATGTGATGTAAAACGAAAATTAATTTAATCCAAGCAACTTAGCAAAAATCTGTTGCTTTTGCTTACACAAGCCTTTCGTTAGTACATCTGCAACATTTTTATCAGTGGGTACATATTCAAGAATTATTTCATTACATTCTACTTTTTCACGAACAAAATGATACTTAATATCTATGTGCTTAGTGCGTTTATGGTGTACTGGATTCTTCGCAATATGATGAGAACTTATGTTGTCGCCACATATGGTTATTGGTCCATCTAATGACCATCCAATCTCTAAAAGCAAACGGCGAAGATACACCGCTTCTTTTGCAGCCGTGGATAAAGCAACGTACTCTGCTTCTGTGCTGCTCATGGCGACGACGCTCTGCTTAGCTGAAGTCCATGAAAACGCACTGCCTCCAAGGAAGAATGCATACCCACTGTATGATTTTCGATCTGACAGGTCGTTTGCCCAGTCTGCGTCGGCGAAGCCCTTTACCTGTTCGCCGGACTTGCTGTATGTGATTTTGAGATCAACCGTGGCTGAAAGGTATCTCAAAACATGTTTCGCTGCAGTCTCGTCTTCACTGTGTGGATCAGTATTTCTTTGCGACAGTTTGCTCACTGTATGCAAAATGTCTGGTCGGCTCAAGACTGCTAAATACATAAGGGAACCGATTAATGATTGAAATTGTGTTATATTTACCTTGACACAATTCTCATTTCTACAACCCATTTTATAACCAGGGTCTAGCGGCGTAGCTGCGGGACGACAATTTTGCATGCCATATTCATCCAATAGGTTTATGATGAACTGCTTCTGGCATAGCGAAATCGACCCTCTTGTACTTTCTCGTTGGATTTCCATGCCAAGGAAATAATTTAGTTGGCCGCCATCATGTATGTCGAATTTATTTGCGATCTTCCTCTTAATCGCGGTGATTTCGTTCTCGTCGTAGCTGATGATGATTAGATCGTCGACATATACTGCAATGTAGCTGTGTTGTTGCTGCTGCTGCTTTGCGTACAGGCACGCCTCATTTTTGCTGCGCTTGAAACCAATGCTCTTTAAAACTTCGTCCAATGTGTCATTCCAGACACGCCCAGACTGTTTAAGTCCGTAGATCGCCTTTTGAAGCTTTAATACTTTGTTTGGATGCTTCTCATCAATGAAGTTTTGTGGTTGCCTCATATACACTTCTTCTTGAAGTCTGCCGTTTAAATATGCGTTTGATATGTCAACCTGGTGCATGCATAGCTGTTTTTCTGCTGCTATAGCGAATAGCATTCTGATGGTTTCGTAGCGGATTACTGGAGAAAACGTTTCCGAATAGTTGACGCCCATCTTTTGCCCACAACCTTGAGCAACAAGTCTTGATTTAAACTTTTGTATATTTCCCTCTTTATCCTTTTTGACGCGAAAGACCCACTTGGATCCTATGGCCTTCTGTCCTGGAGGTAAATCACACAATGTCCATGTGTTATTTGAAATGAGAGCATCATATTCTTTCTGCATTGACGTCTTCCAGTCTTGGGCATGCTCGCCCCGTAAAGCGTCTCCAACGCACTGTGGCGTCTCAATGTTTTCAATGTAATTGAGGCTGTTGTATTGTTTTCTGGGTCTACCGGACTTACCACTGCGAATAATTTTTGGTCTGCCGGGTCCACGTCTAGGTGCGTTGCTTTCTTGCTCTTGTACGTCTGGTACGTTCTCCTTTCAGTGAGAATTTGCTTTTCATCGCTTGCGCTTACAAACTCCTCCTCCTCTTCACCGGAGTCATAGCTGTCGTAAGGATTACTGCTCTGCTCGACCACCATGGGCATAGCCGGCCGCTGCTGCTCTGGTACTTGGATGATTGACTCAAGGTGAATGATGTTTGTAGCGAAGTCATTATTTTGTTCCGAAATAGGGCATTTTTTAGATTCAGTGTTATCAAACTCACCCTCTACAAATTTGACATCACGACGTGCAACAATGATACGTTTTTCCCGATCGTATAAACGGTAAGCTTTAGCTGTTGAAGAGTATCCTACAAATATATACTCTTTTCCTTTTGCCTGGAACTTGCTTTTTCTTGTCTTATCCAGTGCAAACGCGCGAGATCCGAACACTCGCAAATGTTTAACGGATGGCTTCCTATTTTGCCATATTTCGAAGGGTGTAGCGCCCATGAGTGCTTTGGAAGGACACCTGTTACGCAAATATGAAGCTGTGGACACGGCCTCGGCCCACAAAAACTCCTCTAATTTCGCATGAATCAGCATACTTTTGGCCATCTCGACGATCGTTCG
>NW_022611304.1:17500-36738 GCF_004382195.2 Drosophila sechellia
AACAAGTCATTTTTGGCTGCTCAGGTTTTATCACCTGGCAACAATTTTTATAAAAGCAGACAACATTTACGGTTTCCATGTTTAAATGAAATCAGACCACTGTGCGTGCACGAAAACACAAAACCAAAACTTTCAAGCGAGTTGATAAAAGAACCACACGAGAGCACGCTGAGAAATTTAGATTTTGTGTGGGAGAGCGAAAGAGAGAGAGAGAGTGAGATCGAAAAGTGCAGTTTGTGTGCATGCAAAAAAAACAACACCAAACACCACTGCGAACAACGCACAAAAAGGGAGAGTAAACAAAACAAAGAGACGAAAAATGCAAACTACTTTGTATATTTGTTTAAACTACTGCACAAATTAAAAAAGAATCACTCGCGAAGCGAACGGATCTTTAATAATTATGTTTAGATATATGTAACATGGAGTAAGGCTGAAGGCTGGCAACAACCCGGTTGGCAGCGCTGTTGAGCAGCAACATGATTGTCGGAAATGGAAGTTATCGACAATCAGTCATCGAAGGAACGATCGCAAGGCAGCAGTGGAGTTGGGTGGAAGTCAGCGTAGCAGGCAGTCGAGTTCTCAGCAGCAGTCGTTCGGTCACAAACTAAGAATACTTTATATAATTACCGCATTTAGAATTAAACTAATAATTAAATTAATAATAATAAACAATCTTACATGGGGGCTCGTCCAGTCCTAAATCGGTTATATGAAGGTGCAGTTGTTTAAAGAAAAAAGACATTGTTGTGTGCGTGGATATAGTCTTTAAAAGTTGTAAAGTTGTGGCTATATCTATTGCATTTAAAGTTGGAAAAATCAGTTGTACAGATTTTGTTTGAACACAAGTCGGTAAAAGTCGGGAAAGCTGCTAGAGAGAACTGATAAAGTTGAAATTGTCGTGTGCGTGGATTTAGTCTTTAAAGTTGTAAAGTTATGGCTACGTCTACTGCATTGAAAGTTGAAAAAATCGGTTGAACTCATACAGACTCAAGTCGTTTTGCTGTTGTGGAATTTAAAACAATTAAATTGCAAAGGTGGTGAAATTCGTTTCTAACGAAAATCAAAATTTGTCTTTTAACCGGTGGCGCCGTCTGCAAAATCGACTACCGTCGCGCCGTTAGAACATTGTCGTTGTTTGCTTGTGTTAGTGCCTTGTCGCGGAATGTTCACACGTACACCACCTACAAATAAAAAACTTAACACCGACCAAATACAAGCAATTCTAGAGAACGAAAGCGAGGACGAAAGCAGAAAAGAAAAAATGAACGAAGAAGATCAAAAGTTGGCGCCTGTAGGAGAAGCAGAGGCAAAGAAGCAGAATAAAGACGCTAGTGCTAAAGTCGAAGAGAAATTTGAACAAATGATGAATACTCTAACCCAGAGCATGTTGGCAAAATCTAAACAAGAGGGGCAAGTAATTATCGCTGCAGAAAAATTTGAAAAAGTTGTAAGTGACTGTGATGGCAAATCAATTCCTATTAAAAAATGGTTTGAAATTTTTGAGAAAAATGCCGAGGCATATGAACTTTCGGAGAAACAAAAATATGTTCAAGCCAGAAGTAAGATGATTGGATCAGCAGAACTTTTCTTAGAATCTGAATGTGTCAGTGGATACACTGAACTCAAAGAGTTACTAATTGAAGAATTTTCAGGCAGCTATAATAGCGCCGTTATTCACAAAAAGTTGCAAGACAGGAAGAAGAAGAGGGAGGAGACTCTACACGACTATTTGTTACAAATGAAGAAAATAGCAGCCTTAGGTGAAGTTGAAACAGTTGCTTTGATAACTCATATCGTAAACGGCCTCGACATTAAAAAGGAGTATAAGGGTGCTATGCTCCGTTGTAAAACTCTTAAGGAATTAAAGCAAGAATTCGAAATCTACGAGAGTCTGAATATTGTTGACAAGCCGAATATTCAACCAAAACCAAAGCAAATTACACAAGGTGTAAAAGCAGATCACTGCTTCAACTGTGGTTCGAGGGAACACAAACGAAAGGATTGTACACTTCCTACCAAATGTTTCAGCTGTAATCAAGAGGGCCATATCTCAAGCAAGTGTCCGGAAAAAGTAAACAGCATGCGCATTCACGTTGATAGTGCACGAACAAAGCCAGTAATCATAAATGGGATTATCATCAACTGTCTGGTGGACACAGGATCAGATGTGACCATAATTAAAGAAGCTATATTCAAGAAGATGAAAGATGTTGATTTAAACCGCACTGCAACAGTATTGCGAGGTTTGGGAAATGCCTCAACACAGCCGATTGGATGCTTCAGAGCATTAATCAAGACCGACCAGGTGGAAGCAAGCCACAACGTTTTAGTCGTCCACGATTCTAAATTCAGTTGCGATGGAATAGTGGGACACGATTTTATCAGCAAGTTTCGTCTTATCTGTAGTGCAGAAGGCTATACTTTTCTTGACCTGGAAGCAGATAAAAAACAAGCGGTTGAGTATTCCCAAATGTTTAATATTTGTGAAGAATCTTCTTTTACAGTTGCACCACAATACCGAGAAGACGTTGAACGCATGATAGAGAGAACATACGAAACACCACCCAAGCAGATAAAGCAATGTCCAGTCGAACTCAAAATTATTCCTGATGGCGTGATTAAACCCTTTCGCCATGGACACACCCGACTATCTGAAGAAGAAGCTATAGCTGTAAAGAAGCAGGTAGAGGAATGGGTCGAGCAGTCAATCGTCCGTAAATCTACATCAAATGTTGCCAGTCGCATAGTCGTTGTCAAGAAAAAGGATGGTACCCTACGCGTTTGCGTGGACTATAGAAAATTGAACACCATGGTTCTGATGGATTGTTTTCCGGTACCCATAATGGAGGAGGTGCTTGAAAAACTGCAGAGTGCCAAATGGTTTACAACCATGGACTTACAGAACGGATTTTTTCATGTGGCCGTAGAAGAAGCCAGCAAGCCGTACACAGCATTTGTTACCCGAGAAGGCTTATTCGAGTTTAACAAAGCGCCCTTTGGTTTTAAGAATTCCCCAGCAGCGTTTATACGGTTCGTTCAATTTATTTTTCAAGAACTAATTAATTCCAATATAATGCAGCTATATATGGATGACATAATTGTATATGCCGCTACCCCAGAAGAATGCATGGAAAAGACGGAAATGGTACTTAAGAGAGCTGCAGAATTTGGTCTAAAAATAAAATGGAAGAAGTGCAACTTTATGCAGAGGCGAATTCATTTCCTGGGACATATTATCGAAGGTGGACAAATATGCCCTGGAAAAGAGAAAACATCAGCAGTGAATTCCTTTGGAACACCTCAGAATGTAAAAGCCGTTCAAGGATTTCTGGGTCTCACAGGATTCTTCAGAAAATTCATACCTGGATACGCCCAAATTGCGAGACCACTGACGGACCTATTAAAAAAAGATGCCATTTTCAACATTGGACCAGTAGAGCAGCAGTCGGTGAATAAGCTGAAAGAGATTCTGGTAAACGAACCAGTATTGAGGATCTACTCACGAGAAGCAGAAACCGAACTTCATACAGATGCCTCTAAGGACGGGTTAGGAGCCGTTTTATTGCAGAAGTTCGAAGGCAGTTTTCACCCAGTCTGCTTTTGGAGCAGAAAAACTACAAAAGCCGAATCAAATCGTCATAGTTACTACCTTGAAGTAAAAGCCGCATACTTAGCTCTGAAAAAGTTCAGACACTATTTATTGGGAGTCCCTTTCAAGCTCGTCACGGACTGTGTCGCATTTAAACAGACAACAAAAAAAGCAGATGTCCCAAGAGAAGTTGGCCCATGGATTCTCTATATGCAGGATTTTAATTTTCAACCCGAACATCGTGCAGGAGAAAGAATGAGACACGTTGATTTTTTAAGCCGCCATCCCCAAGCATGCATGATGATAACATCCGAGTTGACAGCACGTATTAAAAAGTCGCAGCAGAACGATGATTCAATTAGAGCAATCCTGGAAATTCTAAAAGATCGTCTATTCCAACCCTACAAGCTAAAAGGTGGCCTCGTATATGAGTCCAGATATGCGCTTCACACCGCCTCGACGAGCCAAACGGCGGATAGCAGGCTTCTGATACCTTGGATGTTATCACGCAGCACTTTGCGATGACGCTTGGCGCCACCCTTTCCCAAGCCTTTGCCTCCTTTACCACGACCAGTCATTTTTCACTGTTTTATACTATTATACACACACAGCACGAAAGTCACTAAAGAACTAAATTCAACGTTTCGGCGTGCCCCTATTTATAGGTAAAACGACAAAAACCCGAGAGAGTACGAACGATATGTTCGTTTCGTTCTTCGGTCGTCAAATGAAATGGCCTCTGTTTTTCTCTCTTTCTTTCACCATCCACGATTGCTATATAAGTAGGTAGCAAATGCTCTGATCGTTTATTGTGTTTTTAAACGTGAAGTAGTGAAGGTGAAATTTTGTGAAACCCAAATGGCTCGTACCAAGCAAACTGCACGCAAATCGACTGGTGGAAAAGCACCACGCAAACAACTGGCTACAAAGGCCGCTCGCAAGAGTGCTCCAGCCACTGGAGGTGTGAAGAAGCCCCATCGCTATCGCCCTGGAACAGTGGCCTTGCGTGAAATCCGTCGCTACCAAAAGAGCACCGAGCTTCTAATCCGCAAGCTGCCTTTCCAGCGTCTGGTGCGTGAAATCGCCCAGGACTTTAAGACGGACTTGCGATTCCAGAGCTCGGCGGTTATGGCTCTGCAGGAAGCTAGCGAAGCCTACCTAGTTGGTCTCTTCGAAGATACCAACTTGTGTGCCATTCATGCCAAGCGTGTCACCATTATGCCCAAAGACATCCAGTTAGCGCGACGCATTCGCGGCGAGCTGCTTAAGCTGACAGGGCATCAACTTGCAGTGTAGTACTCTATAATCGGTCCTTTTCAGGACCACAAACTAGATTCAATGAGATAAAATTTTCTGTTGCGACTATTTATAAAATAAAAACAAATAAGAACAAAATTCATATTCTATTATTATATATTAATATCTTCAATCATACGTAAAAATAGTAATTCTGCCAGAGAAAGAATCAAAAATAATCTTATTTTTATTATTAATTCAAGAAGAGGTTATTACAATAATAAATATTTTTATTTGTTCTTGATGCTAACGTCCAGTAAAACTAGCAGTAAAAGTGTCGTGGCAAGGGACGCTGAACTTTAAACACCTAAAAAAAATCTAAATTACGCGAAAGACAGTTTGGAATAATGAAATTACATTGATGAGAGCAATATTTAAAAAATAACAGAAAATAATAAAATAAAATGAGCTGTTTTATATTTTTTCTTGTGTTAACTTAAGTTGGAAATATATTGAAGAGGTCGTACGCGACAATTGACACTGTCCCTTCAAACGTCTGTAAAAATAAAAGTTATCTAAAATTCAGCATGGAAATTTGGTTAATTGGTTTGGGAAATTTAATATCTATACATAACAAAGGATAATAAAAAATGTGGCTTCTTATTTTTTATTTGATTTATTTATTTGACTACATCGAGGCTAATGCATATATGGCGAGGAAATCGAATTGATTTCCGAACAAATTATTTGAAAAATATGCATGAAAGGTCTGATCTAATTAAGCAAACACATTAATAATTCAAGAAAATTTATTTATTATATTAATATAATATTATTTAAGAAAGTATTTGTATTTTTAACGATAGAAAATTATTTCTGAATGCTGCCGTAAAGGAAACTTTTTCTGTAGGTTAATGTGAACTTAAATTAACTAATATAGTATCTTAATTAATAATATACGCTTCTTTCAGAAGTCTTTCTAAGGATGAACGTTGCAATTTCAATAAACATTAGGAATTAGTAAAATATTTGCAATATTTCTTATTTTAATTGATGTTTGTTATAAATTGGTCCAGTTAAAAATGTAAATATAAAACTTCAATCAACATTTGAAAGTCTCCAAATCCATATTACATCCTTTTAAAAATGTAAAGTGACGAAATAATTATTTAAAAGTTTAGAACAATTAAAACCTTATTTTTATTAATGATTTTAAATACTAAAAAATTAAAAAAGGTTTATACTTCAAGCCAACTTAGACATAGTAAACGACTGATGTCAGTAGCATTGTTAAAGTGCTCTCCTCCTCGATTCTCATAAGAGCAAAGGAGGTTGGTAGGCAGCGCGCGGGCCGTTTTTAACAGAAAAAAGTGTTCTCTGTGAATAAAATGTCTGATTCTGCAGTTGCAACGTCCGCTTCCCCCCAGTGGTTGCCCACCGCCAGCGACAGTTGAGAAGGAAAGTGGTCCAAAAAAAGGCATCTGGATCCGGAAAGGCTAAGAAAGCCACTGCGACGCGCGTCACATCCGCCAACTCAGCAAATGGTGGACGCTTCTATTAAAAATTTAAAGGAGCGTGGCGGTTCATCACTTCTTGCAATAAAAAAATATATCACTGCCACCTATAAATGCGACGCCCAAAAGTTAGCGCCATTTCATCAAGAAGTACCTAAAATCGGCCGTGGTCAATGGAAAGCTTATCCAAACAAAGGGAAAAGGTGCATCTGGATCTTTCAAACTGTCGGCCTCCGCCAAGAAGGACAAGGATCCGAAGGCAAAGTCGAAGGTTTTGTCTGCAGAAAAAAAGTTCAAAGCAAGAAGGTAGCCTCTAAAAAGATTGGTGTCTCTCCAAAAAACTGCCTCTGGGGCTGCTGACACAAAGCCCAAAGCTAAGAAGGGTGTGGCTACCAAAAAGACTGCCGAAAATAAGAAAACTGAGAAGGCAAAAGCCAAGGATGCCAAGAAAACTGGAATCGTAAAGTCGAAGAACGCGCAACAAAGGCGAAAGTGACTGCATCGAAGCCAAAGGCTGTAGTAGCGAAAGCCCCAAAGGCAAAGCCAGCGGTGTCTGCAAGACCCAAAAAGACGGTGAAGAAAGCATCGGTTTCTGCTACCGCCAAGAAGCCGAAAGCGAAGACTACGGCTGCCAAAAAGTAAATTGTGAAAAAGTACAGTATTTGGTACATGTTCGCAATCAAAACTTTAGATTTATGATTTATAGATCTGAAATTTGTTTATACAAGTCCTTTTCAGGGCTACAACGTTCTGTTGCAAGAGAAAAAAACTTTAATTTAAATAGTATTTGTGTATTAAAATGTTCTACTTATTTATTAGCTGACGTTCGCAGCAACAATAAAACGCTTCATGTCTTGCGTTGCGTTATTGAATTACATTGCATATTGGCCGCATTCAGTTTTCGTTTCCGATATTTATTTGAACAGTATCACCCATATTGCGGGTAGATACGTTTTATTGGTAAATTATTTTCGATGATTGGTGATTGGTATATCGAAAAATGCATTTCTTTGGTATAACCCATTGTGGCCCTGAAAAGGGCCGTTTTGATTGTTGTCCGCACTCGCAGGAGCCAATTATTTGGAGTGGTGTACTTGGTAACAGCCTTGGTTCCCTCACTGACAGCATGCTTGGCCAACTCTCCAGGCAGAAGCAGGCGAACAGCCGTTTGGATTTCCCGACTGGTGATGGTCGAGCGCTTGTTGTAGTGAGCTAGACGAGACGCTTCGGCAGCAATTCGCTCGAAAATATCATTTACAAAGCTGTTCATTATGCTCATCGCCTTCGACGAAATTCCGTGTCAGGATGGACCTGCTTGAGAACCTTGTAAATGTAGATGGCATAGCTCTCCTTCCTCTTGCGTTTCTTTTCTTGTCGTTCTTGGTGATGTTCTTCTGAGCCTTGCCAGCCTTCTTGGCTGCCTTTCCACTAGTTTTCGGAGGCATTGTTCTCGTTACTTATATTTTCACAAACACAATTCACTTATCGTGATGTGGGCCCGAACGCGTTCACCTTTATACTTTTTTTCGAGCAGTCAATTCAGGTCTAAGTCACCCACCCCTAACTGAACGCGCCGGCAAACGGAAAAGTATAAATATTCCGCTGTCGGGGTTCGACGAGCATTCGTGTTCCGTGTGTAAAGTGAACTAAGTGAAATAAACGCAAAGCAAAATGTCTGGACGTGGAAAAGGTGGCAAAATGAAGGGAAAGCAAAGTCCCGCTCGAACCGTGCCCGGTCTTCAATTCCCTGTGGGCCTATTCACCGTCTGCTCCGAAAGGGGCAACTACGCCGAGCGTGTTAGGTGCAGGCGCTTCCAGTTTACCCTAGCTGCCGTAATGGAAATCTGGCCGCTGAGGTTCTCGATTGGCTGGCAATGCTGCTCGTGACAACAAGAAGACTAGAATTATTCCGCGTCATCTGCAACTGGCCATCCGAAACGACGAGGAGTTAACAAGCTGCTCTCCGCGTCACAATTGCACAAGGTGCGTGTTGCCTAATATACAGGCTGTTCTGTTGGCCCAAGAAGACCGAGAAGAAGGCCTAAACGTTTCAAAGGCTAAGCTAAAAACCTACTTGTACATAAAATCGTCAAACCGTCCTTTTCAGGACGACCAAATTATTACCCAAAGAATTGGAAAAATTTACACTTGGGAATTTTTTGTAAATAGTAAATCATAAGAAAAACTACTTAAATATTGACATGTAGTACAGTTTTTCTTCTATATGCGGTATAAACTACAATTTGCTTCTTTAAATACTCCACACCAATGTGGATGCTTTACACGCGGTGTCTGAAACCATTTCAGTCTGTTCAAGGCCATGTTAGAAATACACATTCCGTCTGAAAGAGTACGAACGACCGACATTTATTTTTAGTTACGATCTACATATTTCTGAAGTCCCAACCAATAAAATTAAATACTTTTGAAAATCTTCCTCCTTTAAAAACTAAATAGTGGTCCTGAAAAGACCGATTGCTTAATAGGGGTACAGAATTTACAGTTTTTTTAACCGCCAAATCCGTAGAGGGT
Source organism: Drosophila sechellia (assembly GCF_004382195.2). Lineage (NCBI taxonomy): Eukaryota > Metazoa > Arthropoda > Insecta > Diptera > Drosophilidae > Drosophila > Drosophila sechellia. The sequence goes on from NW_022611304.1 coordinate 26,375, forward strand.
GCGGCCTTGCCTCTTCAGAGCGTAGACAACATCCATGGCTGTAACAGTCTTCCTCTTGGCGTGTTCGGTGTAGTGACGGCATCACGAATACTTCTCCAAGAAAACCTTCAGAACGCCACGCGTTTCCTCGTATATGAGTCCAGATATGCGCTTCACACCGCCTCGACGAGCCAAACGGCGGATAGCAGGCTTCGTGATACCTTGGATGTTATCACGCAGCACTTTGCGATGACGCTTGGCGCCACCCTTTCCCAAGCCTTTTGCCTCCTTTACCACGACCAGTCATTTTCACTGTTTTATACTATTATACACACACAGCACGAAAAGTCACTAAAGAACTAAATTCAACGTTTCGGCGTGCCCCTATTTATAGGTAAAACGACAAAAACCCGAGAGAGTACGAACGATATGTTCGTTTCGTTCTCGGTCGTCAAATGAAATGGCCTCTGTTTTTCTCTCTTTCTTCACCATCCACGATTGCTAATAAGTAGGTAGCAAATGCTCTGATCGTTTATTGTGTTTTTAAACGTGAAGTAGTGAAGGTGAAATTTTGTGAAACCCAAATGGCTCGTACCAAGCAAACTGCACGCAAATCGACTGGTGGAAAAGCACCACGCAAACAACTGGCTACAAAGGCCGCTCGCAAGAGCGCTCCAGCCACTGGAGGTGTGAAGAAGCCCCATCGCTATCGCCCTGGAAACAGTGGCCTTGCGTGAAATCCGTCGCTACCAAAAGAGCACCGAGCTTCTAATCCGCAAGCTGCCTTTCCAGCGTCTGGTGCGTGAAATCGCCAGGACTTTAAGACGGACTTGCGATTCCAGAGCTCGGCGGTTATGGCTCTGCAGGAAGCTAGCGAAGCCTACCTAGTTGGTCTCTTCGAAGATACCAACTTGTGTGCCATTCATGCCAAGCGTGTCACCATTATGCCCAAAGACATCCAGTTAGCGCGACGCATTCGCGGCGCAGCGTGCTTAAGCTGACAGGGCATCAACTTGCAGTGTAGTACTCTATAATCGGATCCTTTTCAGGACCACAAAACTAATTCAATGAGATAAAATTTTCTGTTGCACTATTTATAAAATAAAACAAATAAGAACAAAATTCATTCTATTATTATTATATTAATATCTTCAATCATACGTAAAAATAGTAATTCTGCCAGAGAAAGAATCAAAATAATCTTATTTTATTATTAAATTCAAGAAAGGTTATACATAATAAATATTTTTTTATTTGTTCTTGATGCTAACGTCCAGTAAAACTAGCAGTAAAAGTGTCGTGGCAAGGGACCGCTGAACTTTAAACACCTAAAAAAATCTAAATTACGCGAAAGACAGTTGGAAATAATAAATTACATTGATGAGAGCAATATTTATAAAATAACAGAAAAAATAAAATAAAATGAGCTGTTTTATATTTTTTCTATGTGTTAACTTAAGTTGGAAATATTATTGAAGAGGTCGTACGCGACAATTGACACTGTCCTTCAAACGTCTGTAAAAAATAAAAGTTATCTAAAATTCAGCTGGAAATTTGGTTAATTTGGTTGGGGAATTAATATCTATTACATAACAAAGGATAATAAAAAATTGTTGCTTCTTATTTTTTATTTGATTTATTTATTTGACTACATCGAGGCTAATGCATATTGGCGAGGAAATCGATTGATTTCCGAACAAATTATTTGAAAATATGCATGAAAGGTCTGATCTAATTAAGCAAACACATTAATAATTCAAGAAAATTTTATTTATTTATTAATATAATATTATTTAAGAAAGTATTTGTATTTTAACGATAGAAAATTATTTCGAATGCTGCCGTAAAGGAAACTTTTCTGTAGGTTATGTGAACTTAAATTAACTAATATAGTATCTTAATTAATAATATACGCTTCTTCAGAAGTCTTTCTAAGGGATGAACGTTGCAATTTCAATAAACATTAGGAATTAGTAAAATATTTGCAATATTTCTATTTAATGATGTTTTGTTATAAATTGGTCAGTTAAAAATGTAAATAAAACTTCAATCAACATTTGAAAGTCTCCAAATCCATATTACATCCTTTTAAAAATGTAAAGTGACGAAATAATTATTTAAAAGTTTAGAACAATTAAAACTTATTTTTATTAATGATTTTAAATACTAAAAATTAAAAAAGTTTATACTTCAAGCCAACTTAGACATAGTAACGACTGATGTCAGTAGCATTGTTAAAGTGCTCTCCTCCTCGATTCTCATAAGAGCAAAGGAGGTTGGTAGGCAGCGCGCGGGCCGTTTTAACAGAAAAAAGTGTTTCTGTGAATAAAATGTCTGATCTGCAGTTGCAACGTCCGCTTCCCCAGTGGTTGGCCACGCCAGCGACAGTTGAGAAGAAAGTGGTCGCAAAAAAAGGCATCTGGATCCGGAAAGGCTAAGAAAGCCACTGCGACGCCGTCACATCCGCCAACTCAGCAAATGGTGGACGCTTCTATTAAAAATTAAAGGAGCGTGGCGGTTCATCACTTCTTGCAATAAAAAAATATATCACTGCCACCTATAAATGCGACGCCCAAAAAGTTAGCGCCATTCATCAAGAAGTACCTAAAATCGGCCGTGGTCAATGGAAAGCTTATCCAAACAAAGGGAAAAGGTGCATCTGGATCTTTCAAACTGTCGGCCTCCGCCAAGAAGGACAAGGATCCGAAGGCAAAGTCGAAGGTTTTGTCTGCAGAGAAAAAAGTTCAAAGCAAGAAGGTAGCCTCTAAAAGATTGGTGTCTCCTCCAAAAAAAACTGCCTCTGGGGCTGCTGACACAAAGCCCAAAGCTAAGAAGGGTGTGGCTACCAAAAAGACTGCCGAAAATAAGAAAACTGAGAAGGCAAAAGCCAAGGATGCCAAGAAACTGGAATCGTAAAGTCGAAGAACGCCGCAACAAAGGCGAAAGTGACTGCATCGAAGCCAAAGGCTGTAGTAGCGAAAGCCCCAAAGGCAAAGCCAGCGGTGTCTGCAAGACCCAAAAAGACGGTGAAGAAAGCATCGGTTTCTGCTACCGCCAAGAAGCCGAAAGCGAAGACTACGGCTGCCAAAAAGTAAATTGTGAAAAAGTACAGTATTTGGTACATGTTCGCAATCAAAACTTTAGATTTATGATTTATAGATCTGAAATTTGTTTATACAAGTCCTTTTCAGGGCTACAACGTTCTGTTGCAAGAGAAAAAAACTTTAATTTAAATAGTATTTGTGTATTAAAATGTTCTACTTATTTATTAGCTGACGTTCGCAGCAACAATAAAACGCTTCATGTCTTGCGTTGCGTTATTGAATTACATTGCATATTGGCCGCATTCAGTTTTCGTTTCCGATATTTATTTGAACAGTATCACCATATTGCGGGTAGATACGTTTTATTGGTAAATTCATTTTCGATGATTGGTGATTGGTATATCGAAAAATGCATTTCTTTGGTATAACCCATTGTGGCCCTGAAAAGGGCCGTTTTGGATTGTTGTCCGCACTCGCAGGAGCCAATTATTTGGAGCGTGGTGTACTTGGTAACAGCCTTGGTTCCCTCACTGACAGCATGCTTGGCCAACTCTCCAGCAGCAGAAGCAGGCGAACAGCCGTTTGGATTTCCCGACTGGTGATGGTCGAGCGCTTGTTGTAGTGAGCTAGACGAGACGCTTCGGCAGCAATTCGCTCGAAAATATCATTTACAAAGCTGTTCATTATGCTCATCGCCTTCGACGAAATTCCGTGTCAGGATGGACCTGCTTGAGAACCTTGTAAATGTAGATGGCATAGCTCTCCTTCCTCTTGCGTTTCTTTTTCTTGTCGTTCTTGGTGATGTTCTTCTGAGCCTTGCCAGCCTTCTTGGCTGCCTTTCCACTAGTTTTCGGAGGCATGTTCACGTTACTTATATTTCACAAACACAATTCACTTATCGTGATGTGGGCCCGAACGCGTTCACCTTTATACTTTTTTTTCGAGGCAGTCAATTCAGGTCTAAGTCACCCACCCTAACTGAACCGCCAGGCAAACGGAAAAGTAAATATTCCGCTGTCGGGGTTCGACGAGCATTCGTGTTCCGTGTGTAAAGTGAACTAAGTGAAATAAACGCAAAGCAAAATGTCTGACTGGAAAAGGTGGCAAAGTGAAGGGAAAGGCAAAGTCCCGCTCGAACCGTGCCGGTCTTCAATTCCCTGTGGGCCGTATTCACCGTCTGCTCCCGAAAGGCAACTACGCCGAGCGTGTTGTGCAGGCGCTCCAGTTTACCTAGCTGCCGTATGGAATATCTGGCCGCTGAGGTTCTCGAGTTGGCTGGCAATGCTGCTCGTGACAACAAGAAGACTAGAATTATTCCGCGTCATCTGCAACTGGCCATCCGAAACGACGAGGAGTTAAACAAGCTGCTCTCCGGCGTCACAATTGCACAAGGTGGCGTGTTGCCTAATATACAGGCTGTTCTGTTGCCCAAGAAGACCGAGAAGAAGGCCTAAACGTTTCAAAGGCTAAGCTAAAAACCTACTTGTACATAAAATCGTCAAACCTCCTTTTCAGGACGACCAAATTATTACCAAAGAATTGGAAAAATTTACACTTGGGAATTTTTGTAAATAGTAAATCATAAGAAAAACTACTTAAAGATTGACATGTAGTACAGTTTTCTTCTATATGCGTATAAACCTACAATTTGCTTCTTAAATACTCCCACACCACGATGTATGCTTTACACGCGGTGTCTGAAACCATTTCAGTCTGTTCAAGGCCATGTTAGAAATACACATTCCGTCTGAAAGAGTACGAACGACCGACATTTATTTTTAGTTACGATCTACATATTTCTGAAGTCCCAACCAATAAAATTAAATACTTTTTGAAAATCTTCCTCCTTTTAAAAACTAAATAGTGGTCCTGAAAAGGACCGATTGCTTAATAGGGTACAGAATTTACAGTTTTTTAACCGCCAAATCCGTAGAGGGTGCGGCCTTGCCTCTTCAGAGCGTAGACAACATCCATGGCTGTAACAGTCTTCCTCTTGGCGTGTTCGGTGTAGGTGACGGCATCACGAATTACGTTCTCCAAGAAACCTTCAGAACGCCACGCGTTTCCTCGTATATGAGTCCAGATATGCGCTCACACCGCCTCGACGAGCCAAACGGCGGATACAGGCTTCGTGATACCTTGGATTATCACGCAGCACTTGCGATGACGCTTGGCGCCACCCTTTCCCAAGCCTTTGCCTCCTTTACCACGACCAGTCATTTTTCACTGTTTTATACTATTATACACACACAGCACGAAAGTCACTAAAGAACTAAATTCAACGTTCGGCGTGCCCCTATTTATAGGTAAAACGCACAAAACCCGAGAGTACGAACGATTTCGTTCGTTCTTCGGTCGTCAAATGAAATGCCTCTGTTTCTCTCTTCTTCACCATCCACGATTGCTATATAAGTAGTAGCAAATGCTCTGATCGTTATTGTTTTTAAACTGAAGTATGAAGGTAAATTTTGTGAAACCCAATGGCTCGTACCAAGCAAACTGCACGCAAATCGACTGGTGGAAAAGCACCACGCAAACAACTGGCTACAAAGGCCGCTCGCAAGAGTGCTCCAGCCACTGGAGGTGTGAAGAAGCCCCATCGCTATCGCCCTGGAACAGTGGCCTTGCGTGAAATCCGTCGCTACCAAAAGAGCACCGAGCTTCTAATCCGCAAGCTGCCTTTCCAGCGTCTGGTGCGTGAAATCGCCCAGACTTTAAGACGGACTTCGATTCCAGAGCTCGGCGGTTATGGCTCTGCAGGAAGCTAGCGAAGCCTACCTAGTTGTCTCTTCGAAGATACCAACTTGTGTGCCATTCATGCCAAGCGTGTCACCATTATGCCCAAAGACATCCAGTTAGCGCGACGCATTCGCGGCGAGCGTGCTTAAGCTGACAGGCATCAACTTCAGTGTAGTACTCTATAATCGGTCCTTTTCAGGACCACAAACTAGATTCAATGAGATAAAATTTCTGTGCGACTATTTATAAAATAAAAACAAATAAGAACAAAATTCATATTCTATTTTATTATATTAATATCTTCAATCATACGTAAAAATAGTAATTCTGCCAGAGAAAGAATCAAAATAATCTTATTTATTATTAAATTCAAGAAAGGTTATTACAATAATAAATATTTTATTTGTTCTTGATCTAACGTCCAGTAAAACTAGCAGTAAAAGTGTCGTGGCAAGGGACGCTGAACTTTAAACACCTAAAAAAATCTAAATTACGCGAAAGACAGTTTGGAAATAATGAAATTACATTGATGAGAGCAATATTATAAAATAACAGAAAATAATAAAATAAAATGAGCTGTTTTATATTTTTTTTCTATGTGTTAACTTAAGTTGGAAATATTATTGAAGAGTCGTACGCGACAATTGACACTGTCCCTTCAAACGTCTGTAAAAAATAAAAGTTATCTAAAATTCAGCATGGAAATTGGTTAATTGGTTGGGGAATTTAATATCTATACATAACAAAGATAATAAAAAATTGTTGCTTCTTATTTTTATTTGATTTATTATTGACTACACGAGCTAATGCATATATGGCGAGGAAATCGATTGATTTCCGAACAAATTATTTGAAAATATGCATGAAAGGTCTGATCTAATTAAGCAAACACATTAATAATTCAAGAAAATTATTTATATATTAATATAATATTATTTAAAAAGTATTTGTATTTTTAACGATAGAAAATATTCTGAATGCTGCCGTAAAGAAACTTTTTCTGTAGGTTAATGTGAACTTAAATTAACTAATATAGTATCTTAATTAATAATATACGCTTCTTTCAGAAGTCTTTCTAAGGGATGAACGTTGCAATTTCCAATAAACATAGGAATTAGTAAAATATTTGCAATATTCTTATTTTAATTGATGTTTTGTTATAAATTGGTCCAGTAAAAATGTAAATATAAAAACTTCAATCAACATTTGAAAAGTCTCCAAATCCATATTACATCCTTTTAAAAATGTAAAGTGACGAAATAATTATTTAAAAGTTTAGAACAATTAAAACCTTATTTTTATTAATGATTTTAAATACTAAAAAATTAAAAAAGGTTTATACTTCAAGCCAACTTAGACATAGTAAACGACTGATGTCAGTAGCATTGTTAAAGTGCTCTCCTCCTCGATTCTCATAAGAGCAAAGGAGGTTGGTAGGCAGCGCGCGGGCCGTTTTTAACAGAAAAAGTGTTCTCTGTGAATAAAATGTCTGATTCTGCAGTTGCAACGTCCGCTTCCCCAGTGGTTGCCACGCCAGCGACAGTTGAGAAGAAAGTGGTCCAAAAAAAGGCATCTGGATCCGGAAAGGCTAAGAAAGCCACTGCGACGCGTCACATCCGCCAAATCAGCAAATGGTGGACGCTTCTATTAAAAATTTAAAGGAGCGTGGCGGTTCATCACTTCTGCAATAAAAAAATATATCACTGCCACCTATAAATGCGACGCCCAAAAGTTAGCGCCATTCATCAAGAAGTACCTAAATCGGCCGTGGTCAATGAAAGCTTATCCAAACAAAGGGAAAGGTGCATCTGGATCTTTCAAACTGTCGGCCTCCGCCAAGAAGGCAAGGATCCGAAGGCAAAGTCGAAGGTTTTGTCTGCAGAGAAAAAAGTTCAAAGCAAGAAGGTAGCCTCTAAAAAGATTGGTGTCTCTCCAAAAAACTGCCTCTGGGGCTGCTGACACAAAGCCAAAGCTAAGAAGGGTGTGGCTACCAAAAAGACTGCCGAAAATAAGAAAACTGAGAAGGCAAAAGCCAAGGATGCCAAGAAAACTGGAATCGTAAAGTCGAAGAACGCCGCAACAAAGGCGAAAGTGACTGCATCGAAGCCAAAGGCTGTAGTAGCGAAAGCCCCAAAGGCAAAGCCAGCGGTGTCTGCAAGACCCAAAAAGACGGTGAGAAAGCATCGTTTCTGCTACCGCCAAGAAGCGAAAGCGAAGAACTACGGCTCCAAAAAGTAAATTGTGGAAAAATACAGTATTTGGTACATGTTCGCAATCAAAACTTTAGATTTATGATTTATAGATCTGAAATTTGTTTATACAAGTCCTTTTCAGGGCTACAACGTTCTGTTGCAAGAGAAAAAAACTTTAATTTAAATAGTATTTGTGTATTAAAATGTTCTACTTATTTATTAGCTGACGTTCGCAGAACAATAAAACGCTTCATGTCTTGCGTTGCGTTATTGAATTACATTGCATATTGGCCGCATTCAGTTTTCGTTTCCGATATTTATTTGAACAGTATCACCATATTGCGGGTAGATACGTTTTATTGGTAAATTCATTTCGATGATTGGTGATTGGTATATCGAAAAATGCATTTCTTTGGTATAACCCATTGTGGCCCTGAAAAGGGCCGTTTTGGATTGTTGTCCGCACTCGCAGGAGCCAATTATTTGGAGCTGGTGTACTTGGTAACAGCCTTGGTTCCCTCACTGACAGCATGCTTGGCCAACTCTCCAGGCAGAAGCAGGCGAACAGCCGTTTGGATTTCCCGACTGGTGATGGTCGAGCGCTTGTTGTAGTGAGCTAGACGAGACGCTTCGGCAGCAATTCGCTCGAAAATATCATTTACAAAGCTGTTCATTATGCTCATCGCCTTCGACGAAATTCCGTGTCAGGATGGACCTGCTTGAGAACCTTGTAAATGTAGATGGCATAGCTCTCCTTCCTCTTGCGTTTCTTTTTCTTGTCGTTCTTGGTGATGTTCTTCTGAGCCTTGCCAGCCTTCTTGGCTGCCTTTCCACTAGTTTTCGGAGGCATTTTCGTTACTTATATTTTCACAAACACAATTCACTTATCGTGATGTGGGCCCGAACGCGTTCACCTTTATATTTTTTTCGAGCAGTCAATTCAGGTCTAAGTCACCCACCCCTAACTGAACGCGCCGGCAAACGGAAAAGTATAAATATTCCGCTGTCGGGGTTCGACGAGCATTCGTGTTCCGTGTGTAAAGTGAACTAAGTGAAATAAACGCAAAGCAAAATGTCTGGACGTGGAAAAGGTGGCAAAGTGAAGGGAAAGGCAAAGTCCCGCTCGAACCGTGCCGGTCTTCAATTCCCTGTGGGCCGTATTCACCGTCTGCTCCGAAAGGGCAACTACGCCGAGCGTGTTGGTGCAGGCGCTCCAGTTTACCTAGCTGCCGTAATGGAATATCTGGCCGCTGAGGTTCTCGAGTTGGCTGGCAATGCTGCTCGTGACAACAAGAAGACTAGAATTATTCCGCGTCATCTGCAACTGGCCATCCGAAACGACGAGGAGTTAAACAAGCTGCTCTCCGGCGTCACAATTGCACAAGGTGGCGTGTTGCCTAATATACAGGCTGTTCTGTTGCCCAAGAAGACCGAGAAGAAGGCCTAAACGTTTCAAAGGCTAAGCTAAAAACCTACTTGTACATAAAATCGTCAAACCGTCCTTTTCAGGACGACCAAATTATTACCAAAGAATTGGAAAAATTTTACACTTGGAATTTTTTGTAAATAGTAAATCATAAGAAAAACTACTTAAAGATTGACATGTAGTACAGTTTTTCTTCTATATGCGGTATAAACTACAATTTGCTTCTTTAAATACTCCCACACCACGATGTGATGCTTTACACGCGGTGTCTGAAACCATTTCAGTCTGTTCAAGGCCATGTTAGAAATACACATTCCGTCTGAAGAGTACGAACGACCGACATTTATTTTTAGTTACGATCTACATATTTCTGAAGTCCCAACCAATAAAATTAAATACTTTTTGAAAATCTTCCTCCTTTTAAAAACTAAATAGTGGTCCTGAAAAGGACCGATTGCTTAATAGGGGTACAGAATTTACAGTTTTTTTAACCGCCAAATCCGTAGAGGGCGGCCTTGCCTCTTCAGAGCGTAGACAACATCCATGGCTTAACAGTCTTCCTCTTGGCGTGTTCGGTGTAGGTGACGCATCACGAATTACGTTCTCCAAGAAAACCTTCAGAACGCCACGCGTTTCCTCGTATATGAGTCCAGATATGCGCTTCACACCGCCTCGACGAGCCAAACGGCGGATGTTACCTTGGATGTTATCACGCAGCACTTTGCGATGACGCTTGGCGCCACCCTTTCCCAAGCCTTTGCCTCCTTTACCACGACCAGTCATTTTTCACTGTTTTATACTATTATACACACACAGCACGAAAGTCACTAAAGAACTAAATTCAACGTTTCGGCGTGCCCCTATTTATAGGTAAAACGACAAAAACCCGAGAGAGTACGAACGATATGTTCGTTTCGTTCTTCGGTCGTCAAATGAAATGGCCTCTGTTTTTCTCTCTTTCTTTCACCATCCACGATTGCTATA
>NW_022611305.1:0-21357 GCF_004382195.2 Drosophila sechellia
TCTAAGATTTCTCACACCAACTGTTTCAGTCTTAAGCTGATATTCAATCAATAAAAACGCAAAGCGGATTCATTCGGAGTTTTTATTTATTTCGGCGTTGATCTTAGTTCAATTACGGATCATTTATTCGACTCAAATTAAAAACTATTTTACTGGCGCAGTCGGTAGGATACTAAAAAAGTATCCGAAAAAAAAGAACCGCGAGTGGAAAATAAATTAACTTTTATAATCCGGTACTCGTAAACAATTACGCTTGTGATTTTCGTTACTTCAACTTGGATTATAAATCCATTTCGGTTGTCCTAATAAAGTGGAAGAAAACAAAGAAAATCCCCAGTTGAAATTCATCCCATAAGTCCAACGGCAGGCGAAAGAAACATTACAAATAATAAAGTAAAAATTTTTAAATAAGCTAACAAATAAGCAAAAATCAAAATAATAAAAAAACTCCAGAAGAATATAACGTAAAAAAACATAATAAACTCTATCTAAATAAAACTAAAAGAAATACAAAATGGAACAACCTAAGATTGCCGCACCACAACTCGTAACTCTAAACGAGAACAACCTAAGTGAAGCGAGAAGACAACTCAAAGACATTTTCCCATTTAATGGAGATCCATCAGCGCTTTATACGTTCATTAGTAGAGTGGATTACATCCTAGAGCTCTACCAAACTAACGACTTGCGACAACAACGCATTCTACTCGGAGCTGTGGAACGAAACATAGATGGACAAGTTATAAGATCATTGGGACTACCAAACATCGAGGACTGGTACACCTTGAGGTCAAGGTTAATGCTGAATACAAGCCCCAAACGCCAAGTTACAAACTTTTGGAAAATTTCCGAGAAACACCATACAAAGGAAATTTACGAGCATTCTGCGAGGAAGCTGAAAGTAGGCGTCAACTCTTAATAACTAAACTACATCTAGAAGGTAATAATACCGACCTCATCATTTATTTGCAAGCAATTAGGGAATCTATTAAGGCACTTGTTCGAAAATTACCAACTAATTTGTTCTGTATTTTGGCTCATCATGAAATTCCCGATTTAAGAACCTTAATAAACATAGCACAAAGTGAGGGGATTTACGAAGAACATGCAAATGTTTATATTAAGCAAAATTTCGAAAAAAATATTAAGACGAAAATTGAAAATAATACTTTCCATGCAAATACAAGTAAAATGAATCCAAACTTTCAAACTCACTATCAATTCAGATATCCATCATATCAACAACCATTACAGCCTTTTTCTAATCCATACCAGTATCGACCCATTCAACCACAATATCCATATCCACTCATGCAAACTCCACAACGACGAATGTTCAACAGACCATCCATGAGACCTGGACAAAATCAATTTGGTGCAACTAGATTTGCAAACCCACAACCTAATTTTAATAGGAATCCATTTCCACAAACGCAACAAACTATAAGACAAATTATTAAACGTCCTAGACCAGCTGACAGCGATCAATCAAGAATGTCTGTCGACGAAGTTAGACTACAAGACGCACAAGAATATGGACCAACTGACCCAAACCGCAATCAACACTTTTATGAACAAGAAATTCTTGACTACAATCGATACCAAACCCAGGCTGACAGTAACCAATTTATAACGCCATCAGAATTAAATGAAAATATTTCTCAATCTAACGAGAATTTCGGTTACCAGCCTCGGCCAACAACAATACATAGAAATAACACACAAAGGTCATAAATACAAATGCCTCATTGACACAGGATCGACCATTAACATGATGAGAGAAAATTTCTTAGTCTCCCAATTCAAAACACTAAATGTAAAGTTTTTACATCTAACGGTGCCATAATACTAAACAAGTCTATTACCTTACCCATTAACAATACTTTTAACAGGCCTGAACAATTTTATCTACATGATTTCTCAAAAGATTATGATTTATTAATTGGCAGAAAATTACTTAGTAATGGACAATCCATTATAAATTATAAAAATTCCACCGTTTCAATTTATAATAAAGTATACCCATTAATTAATTCATACCCAAATAAAAATCATTCTTTTACATTCAAAAACAAAAAATACCAATATCAGATGAGAAATTAATTCCAACTTTCATAAAAAAAATAGATTTTAAATTGTTTCGATTAAATCACCTAAATGAGAGGAAAGTTCTAAATTAAAAATATTATTAAATAAATTTAAGAATCTTCAATATCAAGAAGGAGATCATTTAACATTCACTAATACAATAAAACACGTAATAAACACAACACACAATTCTCCTATTTATTCTAAGCAATATCCACTTGCTCATATGCATGAAATAGAAGTAGAAAATCAGGTACAAGAAATGCTTAGGCAAGGTTTAATTAGAGAAAGTAATTCACCATATAATAGTCCTACTTGGGTAGTATCAAAAAAACTCGACGCTTCAGGTGAACAGAAATACAGAGTTGTAAATGACTATAGAAAGTTGAACGAAATAACAATTCCAGATAGATATCCAATGCCAAACATAGATGAAATACTCGGTAAACTAGGACAGAGTCAATATTTTACAACAATAGATTTAGCGAAAGGCTTCCACCAAATAGAAATGGACCCAGACTCAATTCAGAAAACTGCATTCTCCACCAAGAGCGGACATTACGAATACGTTCGGATGCCATTTGGTCTCAGAAACGCACCCGCAACATTTCAAAGGTGCATGAATAACATTCTCCGACCACTGCTCTACAAGCATTGTTTAGTTTACTTAGATGACATAATTGTTTTCTCTTCATCGCTTGATGAACACCTTAATTCATTAAGATTGGTTTTTCAAAAATTGTCCGAAGCAAATTTAAAATTGCAATTAAACAAATGCGAATTCTTAAAAAAGGAAGCCAGTTTTCTTGGTCATATTGTAACTCCAAATGGAATTAAACCAAACCCTCTTAAAGTAAAATCTATAGTTTCATACCCAATTCCAACTAAAGTAAAAGAAATCAGAGCATTCCTAGGACTAACCGGTTATTACCGCAAATTTATCCCTAATTACGCTGACATAGCAAAACCTCTGACACAATGTCTAAAAAAAGGAATGAAAATAGACACAAAAAATCAAAATTATTTAGATGCATTTGAGAAACTAAAAGCCTTAATAATAAGCGAACCAATTTTACAACTCCCCGATTTTGAAAAAAAATTCGTACTTACTACAGATGCTAGTAACGTAGCCCTTGGTGCCGTTCTTTCTCAAAACGGTCATCCAATATCTTTCATCAGCAGAACACTAAACGAACATGAATTAAATTACAGTGCGATAGAAAAGGAATTACTCGCCATAGTATGGGCAACTAAAACTTTTCGCCACTACTTACTTGGAAGACAATTCGAAATAGCTAGCGACCACCAACCTCTTAGATGGATACATACATTAAAAGAACCAAATGCTAAACTCCAAAGATGGAGAACTAAATTGCAAGAATTTCAGTTTACTATATTAAGGGCAAACAGAACGTAGTAGCTGATGCATTATCACGGATCAAAATTGAAGAGAATCATTATAGCAAAGTCACCCAACATAGTGCAGAGGAAGACAATAGTGAACTTATTCACTTAACAGAAAAACCAATAAACATTTTTAATAAACAAATCATATTCGTTAAAACAGATCAAAATAAAGTAGAAAAGTCAACCTATTTCGGTAAATCAATTACTACTATTTTGTATGATAAAATGACAAGAGAAAGAGCAAAACAATTTTTACTTGACCATTTCATTTACAAATACATTACCATGTATATTATGAGTGATGTAGATTTTGAACTTATACAAGCAGCACATAAAGAAATCATTAATACCAATTACACAAAGATTATTCGAAGTCTCATCTTATTAAAGAATGTACATTCATATGCAGAATTTAAAGAAATCATATTGCAATCACATGAAAAACTCTTGCACCCCGGTATCAAAAAATGACAAAGTTATTTAAAGAAAGCTACTATTTTCCAAATTGTCAACCTCTAATTCAAAACATAATAAATGAATGCTACTTGTGTAACTTGACCAAGACAGAACACAGAAATACGAAAATGCCCTTCAAAATTACACCAAATCCTGAACACTGTCGAGATAAATTTGTAATAGACATCTATTCATCTGAAGGCAAACACTACATTAGTTGTATCGACGTTTACTCGAAATTCGCAACCCTTGAACAAATTAAAACAAAAGATTGGATAGAGTGTAGAAATGCATTAATGCGAATTTTTAATCAATTAGGTAAGCCCATATTATTAAAAGCAGATAGAGACGGCGCATTCTCCAGCTTAGCCCTTAAGCGATGGCTTGAAAGTGAGGAGATTGATTTACAACTTAACACAGCTAAAAACGGAGTAGCAGATATAGAAAGGTTACATAAAACAATAAACGAAAAAATTCGAATAATTAATTCATCTAACGATAAGGAAGCTAAACAAAGCAAAATTGAAACCATTCTCTACATATACAATCACAAAACTAAGCATGACACTACTGGACAGACCCCTGCTAACATTTTTCTTTACTCTGGTCGACCAATTTTAGACACTCAAAGAATTAAAGAGAGGCAAATAGAAAAAATAAATAGTAACAGGCAAGAATTTGATATAGACACTCGATTTAGAAAAGGTCCTCTACAGAAGGGAAAATTGGAAAACCCATTTAAAGCAAACAAAAATGTAGAACAAATAGACTCCGATCATTATAAAATCACAAATCGAAATAGAGTCACTCATTACTATAAAACACAGTTTAAAAAAAAAAAACTTTTAATAAAGTCCCAATTTAAAATTATCCCTTATCCTGATCAAAACGGATACCAGTTAGATTACTCAGACCATGAGTCTTACTTTGAAAATAAAAATAAAATCTTTAATCAAAAAAATGAAGAAATAAATAATGATTGCATCGTAAACATAATTAAGCGTAAAAATCCAATTTGCAATTTTATTCAAATCCCAACAAAAGAAATGATTAAATATGTTGAGCCAAATATAATTTTAACATGGAATTTAACAGAAACTAGCATAGTAGAAAACTGTCAAAAATTGAATAACAATGTCAAGATAAAGGGAAACAAAATTATTACTGTAAATCTATGCAGAATTGAAATTGAAAACATTATCTTAAGTAAAAATTATTTTACCCCGGAAATAAACTTAACACCGTTATACGCACCACTGGATATAATTAAGATAAAGACGTTAAAACACGATGACGTTGTGAATCTAATAAACAAAAATAATACCATATTTTATATCATAGTAACACTTATTATTATTGTACTTATTATACTATACGGATTATCAAAATATGTAACCCAAAATCCATTTATAATTTTATATAGGAAAATAAGAAAACAATCGAAAACAAATCAAGAACAGCCTCAAGAAATAGAAATTGAACGAAATCCATTACCTCCCTTATTGTACCCAACAGCATCAGCCTATGCATAGGCTTCTCTTTAAGGGGAGGGAAGTAACGTAATTATGCCTTCCTCATAATTCACTTATACAAATGACCGACCGCAGTGGTCCGCCGCATCGATGCCTTGTTAAATAAACAAACATTTTCCGATATTGCGCACCCACTTTTAAATACCCCGATATTGCGCACCCACTTAAGCCGCGCATCCACTTAAGCCGAAATCAGAACCCAGCCATTAGGCAGGCACATAGCCACGTAGCACATAAGAATTCTTTTTCATATGTATGCACATAAGCATAAGTAAGAAGCGCTCTCGCGCAGATCAAGTAAACAACCCACTAACCCAGTACATCTAAGATTTTCTCACACCAACTGTTTCAGTCTTAAGCTGATATTCAATCAATAAAAACGCAAAGCGGATTCATTCGGAGTTTTTATTTATTTCGGCGTTGATCTTAGTTCAATTACGGATCATTTATTCGACTCAAATTAAAAACTATTTTACTATATGGATTACGAATGCTATATAAAAATGGCCGTAATCGAATAGATTTTTTACTTATATTTATATATTTAAAATTTTACCCAAAGGCGAAATATTGAATTTTATTCAATATAATAAAAATCATGGAATTATATAAAGTGAAAAATCTATATATCTATTATATTGCTTATTTCGATTCAAAAAATATGAATGGAATATGAAGGAAAAACATTATTCTGGTTGATCCTGCCAGTAGTTATATGCTTGTCTCAAAGATTAAGCCATGCATGTCTAAGTACACACGAATTAAAAGTGAAACCGCAAAAGGCTCATTATATCAGTTATGGTTCCTTAGATCGTTAACAGTTACTTGGATAACTGTGGTAATTCTAGAGCTAATACATGCAATTAAAACATGAACCTTATGGGACATGTGCTTTTATTAGGCTAAAACCAAGCGATCGCAAGATCGTTATATTGGTTGAACTCTAGATAACATGCAGATCGTATGGTCTTGTACCGACGACAGATCTTTCAAATGTCTGCCCTATCAACTTTTGATGGTAGTATCTAGGACTACCATGGTTGCAACGGGTAACGGGGAATCAGGGTTCGATTCCGGAGAGGGAGCCTGAGAAACGGCTACCACATCTAAGGAAGGCAGCAGGCGCGTAAATTACCCACTCCCAGCTCGGGGAGGTAGTGACGAAAAATAACAATACAGGACTCATATCCGAGGCCCTGTAATTGGAATGAGTACACTTTAAATCCTTTAACAAGGACCAATTGGAGGGCAAGTCTGGTGCCAGCAGCCGCGGTAATTCCAGCTCCAATAGCGTATATTAAAGTTGTTGCGGTTAAAACGTTCGTAGTTGAACTTGTGCTTCATACGGGTAGTACAACTTACAATTGTGGTTAGTACTATACCTTTATGTATGTAAGCGTATTACCGGTGGAGTTCTTATATGTGATTAAATACTTGTATTTTTTCATATGTTCCTCCTATTTAAAAACCTGCACTAGTGCTCTTAAACGAGTGTTATTGTGGGCCGGTACTATTACTTTGAACAAATTAGAGTGCTTAAAGCAGGCTTCAAATGCCTGAATATTCTGTGCATGGGATAATGAAATAAGACCTCTGTTCTGCTTTCATTGGTTTTCAGATCAAGAGGTAATGATTAATAGAAGCAGTTTGGGGGCATTAGTATTACGACGCGAGAGGTGAAATTCTTGGACCGTCGTAAGACTAACTTAAGCGAAAGCATTTGCCAAAGATGTTTTCATTAATCAAGAACGAAAGTTAGAGGTTCGAAGGCGATCAGATACCGCCCTAGTTCTAACCATAAACGATGCCAGCTAGCAATTGGGTGTAGCTACTTTTATGGCTCTCTCAGTCGCTTCCCGGGAAACCAAAGCTTTTGGGCTCCGGGGGAAGTATGGTTGCAAAGCTGAAACTTAAAGGAATTGACGGAAGGGCACCACCAGGAGTGGAGCCTGCGGCTTAATTTGACTCAACACGGGAAAACTTACCAGGTCCGAACATAAGTGTGTAAGACAGATTGATAGCTCTTTCTCGAATCTATGGGTGGTGGTGCATGGCCGTTCTTAGTTCGTGGAGTGATTTGTCTGGTTAATTCCGATAACGAACGAGACTCAAATATATTAAATAGATATCTTCAGGATTATGGTGCTGAAGCTTATGTAGCCTTCATTCATGGTGGCAGTAAAATGTTTATTGTGTTTGAATGTGTTTATGTAAGTGGAGCCGTACCTGTTGGTTTGTCCCATTATAAGGACACTAGCTTCTTAAATGGACAAATTGCGTCTAGCAATAATGAGATTGAGCAATAACAGGTCTGTGATGCCCTTAGATGTCCTGGGCTGCACGCGCGCTACAATGAAAGTATCAACGTGTATTTCCTAGACCGAGAGGTCCGGGTAAACCGCTGAACCACTTTCATGCTTGGGATTGTGAACTGAAACTGTTCACATGAACTTGGAATTCCCAGTAAGTGTGAGTCATTAACTCGCATTGATTACGTCCCTGCCCTTTGTACACACCGCCCGTCGCTACTACCGATTGAATTATTTAGTGAGGTCTCCGGACGTGATCACTGTGACGCCTTGCGTGTTACGGTTGTTTCGCAAAAGTTGACCGAACTTGATTATTTAGAGGAAGTAAAAGTCGTAACAAGGTTTCCGTAGGTGAACCTGCGGAAGGATCATTATTGTATAATATCCTTATCGTTAATAAATATTTGTTATAATACAAATAAATACAATTTACCAAAATAAAAATATTACAAAATGATTCCACGGAATCAAAAGTTAAAGTCAAAATAAAATGAAGATGGCTTTTATTTTATATGTGGGGCTTGGCAACCTCATAAAAAGACTTTAACATTATTAATGTTGCTGTGCGTATTTGTGGCAGTACTTACTACAACAACGGCGTTTCCTATAAAAACAAATTCTCGAAAATGGAAATCGAAGAAACTAAACTAAATTCGAAAGTAGAAGTCGAATTAAAATAAAAATAATTTTGAATGTGTGGTAATCAAAATAAGTGTGTGTGTATATGGACCATAATATACACGCGTTGCGAATATGTATTGTTCATCTATGTTATGAGCATACGTTGGCTAATGCAACAACCTAAAATATACAATGTTTGTACCTGTCATCCATCAGGTTAATGTTTTATATAAATTTTGCAGTATGTGTCACCCAAAATAGCAAACCATAACCAGATTATTATGATACATAATGCTTATATGAAACTAAGACATTTCGCAACATTTATTTTAGGTATAAAAATAAAATTATTGAAGGAATTGATATATGCCAGTAAAATGGTGTATTTTTAATTTCTTTCAATAAAAACAATATTGACATTATATAAAATTGAATTATAAAACTCTAAGCGGTGGATCACTCGGCTCATGGGTCGATGAAGAACGCAGCAAACTGTGCGTCATCGTGTGAACTGCAGGACACATGAACATCGACATTTTGAACGCATATCGCAGTCCATGCTGTTATGTACTTTAATTAATTTTATAGTGCTGCTTGGACTACATATGGTTGAGGGTTGTAAGACTATGCTAATTAAGTTGTTTATAAATTTTTTATAAGCATATGGTATATTATTGGATTAAATAATGATTTTATTCATAATATTAAAAAAGAAATGAAAAACATTATCTCACATTTGAATGTGAAAAACGAAGAGAAATATTTTCTTTTTCAATCAAATAATACTGAGAAATGTCTAGCATAAAAAATTGAAATATTTTTCATCTAGAATTGTCTCTTATTAATGATTCGGAAAAAGAAAAATCTTGGTTTTGTTATTATTCTTCGTTGGTTCGTTAAATGGATAAAAAATGACTTTGCTTACAAGAACTATTGGAACTATTTATAACGAATTTAATTGATTGTTTTATCATTTATATATAAAGAATTTATGGCAAAATATAGTTATATATACAACCTCAACTCATATGGGACTACCCCCTGAATTTAAGCATATTAATTAGGGGAGGAAAAGAAACTAACAAGGATTTTCTTAGTAGCGGCGAGCGAAAAGAAAACAGTTCAGCACTAAGTCACTTTGTCTATATGGCAAATGTGAGATGCAGTGTATGGAGCGTCAATATTCTAGTATGAGAAATTAATGATTTAAGTCCTTCTTAAATGAGGCCATTTACCCATAGAGGGTGCCAGGCCCGTATAACGTTAATGATTGCTAGATGATGTTTCCAAAGAGTCGTGTTGCTTGATAGTGCAGCACTAAGTGGGTGGTAAACTCCATCTAAAACTAAATATAACCATGAGACCGATAGTAAACAAGTACCGTGAGGGAAAGTTGAAAAGAACTCTGAATAGAGAGTTAAACAGTACGTGAAACTGCTTAGAGGTTAAGCCCGATGAACCTGAATATCCGTTATGGAAAATTCATCATTAAAATTGTAATATTTAAATAATATTATTAAGAATAATGTGCATTTTTTCCATATAAGGACATTGTAATCTATTAGCATATCCCAAATTTATCATAAAATATAACTTATAGTTTATTCCAATTAAATTGCTTGCATTTTAACACAGAATAAATGTTATTAATTTGATAAAGTGCTGATAGATTTATATTATTACAGAGCGTTAATTTTTCGGAATTATATAATGGCATAATTATCATTGATTTTTGTGTTTATTATATGCTCTTGTATGATTAACAATGCGAAAGATTCAGGATACCTTCGGGACCCGTCTTGAAACACGGACCAAGGAGTCTAACATATGTGCAAGTTATTGGGATGTAAACCTAATAGCGTAATTAACTTGACTAATAATGGGATTAGTTTTTTAGCTATTTATAGCTAATTAACACAATCCCGGGGCGTTCTATATAGTTATGTATAATGTATATTTATATTATTTATGCCTCTAACTGGAACGTACCTTGAGCATATATGCTGTGACCCGAAAGATGGTGAACTATACTTGAACAGGTTGAAGTCAGGGGAAACCCTGATGGAAGACCGAAACAGTTCTGACGTGCAAATCGATTGTCAGAATTGAGTATAGGGGCGAAAGACCAATCGAACCATCTAGTAGCTGGTTCCTTCCGAAGTTTCCCTCAGGATAGCTGGTGCATTTTAATATTATATAAAATAATCTTATCTGGTAAAGCGAATGATTAGAGGCCTTAGGGTCGAAACGATCTTAACCTATTCTCAAACTTTAAATGGGTAAGAACCTTAACTTTCTTGATATGAAGTTCAAGGTTATGATATAATGTGCCCAGTGGGCCACTTTTGGTAAGCAGAACTGGCGCTGTGGGATGAACCAAACGTAATGTTACGGTGCCCAAATTAACAACTCATGCAGATACCATGAAAGGCGTTGGTTGCTTAAAACAGCAGGACGGTGATCATGGAAGTCGAAATCCGCTAAGGAGTGTGTAACAACTCACCTGCCGAAGCAACTAGCCCTTAAAATGGATGGCGCTTAAGTTGTATACCTATACATTACCGCTAAAGTAGATGATTTATATTACTTGTGATATAAATTTTGAAACTTTAGTGAGTAGGAAGGTACAATGGTATGCGTAGAAGTGTTTGGCGTAAGCCTGCATGGAGCTGCCATTGGTACAGATCTTGGTGGTAGTAGCAAATAATCGAATGAGACCTTGGAGGACTGAAGTGGAGAAGGGTTTCGTGTGAACAGTGGTTGATCACGAGTTAGTCGGTCCTAAGTTCAAGGCGAAAGCCGAAAATTTTCAAGTAAAACAAAAATGCCTAACTATATAAACAAAGCGAATATAATACACTTGAATAATTTTGAACGAAAGGGAATACGGTTCCAATTCCGTAACCTGTTGAGTATCCGTTTGTTATTAAATATGGGCCTCGTGCTCATCCTGGCAACAGGAACGACCATAAAGAAGCCGTCGAGAGATATCGGAAGAGTTTTCTTTTCTGTTTATAGCCGTACTACCATGGAAGTCTTTCGCAGAGAGATATGGTAGATGGGCTAGAAGAGCATGACATATACTGTTGTGTCGATATTTTCTCCTCGGACCTTGAAAATTTATGGTGGGGACACGCAAACTTCTCAACAGGCCGTACCAATATCCGCAGCTGGTCTCCAAGGTGAAGAGTCTCTAGTCGATAGAATAATGTAGGTAAGGGAAGTCGGCAAATTAGATCCGTAACTTCGGGATAAGGATTGGCTCTGAAGATTGAGATAGTCGGGCTTGATTGGGAAACAATAACATGGTTTATGTGCTCGTTCTGGGTAAATAGAGTTTCTAGCATTTATGTTAGTTACTTGTTCCCCGGATAGTTTAGTTACGTAGCCAATTGTGGAACTTTCTTGCTAAATTTTTAAGAATACTATTTGGGTTAAACCAATTAGTTCTTATCAATTATAACGATTATCAATTAACAATCAATTCAGAACTGGCACGGACTTGGGGAATCCGACTGTCTAATTAAAACAAAGCATTGTGATGGCCCTAGCGGGTGTTGACACAATGTGATTTCTGCCCAGTGCTCTGAATGTCAAAGTGAAGAAATTCAAGTAAGCGCGGGTCAACGGCGGGAGTAACTATGACTCTCTTAAGGGGGATCAGGGGTAATTGCGAGCAGAGGGGGAGTATTTTTCTGTAATTCGTAAGTCATATCATATGGTGTGCGGAAGGGGAATTTTACTCTGTAACTCACAAGTCTCTCCTTTACTCAAGTCGACTCAAAACCTCCTCGTGGTGGTCCCCGGTAATGCTAAACTTGTTTAGCAGCTAATTTGAGCGGCAAAACTTTTCCGATGGGTTGGTTCCCCAGAGGAAATTTATTCATATTGGAACTACAAATAGAAATAACGAGCCTCGGAGCAATTTACGCAATCTGATGACGACCCGACCCTCCGTGGACATCTTCCCGGAGGACCAATATGAACCAAACGCAGCGGCTACTCTATCTAGGGTACCCTGCACAGTATGTGGCCGGTCCTTTAACAGCAAGAGAGGACTCGGTGTTCACATGCGATCTCGGCACCCAGACGAACTTGATGAAGAACGTCGACGTGTCGATATAAAGGCAAGGTGGAGTGAGGAAGAGAAGTGGATGATGGCGAGAAAGGAGGTTGAGCTCACAGCAAATGGACATAAACACATAAACAAGCAACTAGCGGTGTATTTTGCAAACCGCAGCGTCGAAGCCATCAAAAAGCTAAGACAAAGGGGCGATTATAAGGAGAAAATAGAGCAGATAAGAAGGCAATCAGCTCTCGTCCCGGAAGTTGCAAATCTAACCATAAGGCGCCGCCCTAGTAGAAGTGAGCAAAACCACCAAGTAACAACATCAGAAACAACTCCAATCACACCCTTCGAACAGTCGAACAGGGAAATTTTGCGGACACTGCGTGGGTATAGCCCCGTAGAATGCCATTCCAAATGGAGAGCCCAAGAGCTACAAACGATCATTGACAGGGCAGAGCTCGAGGGAAAGGAAACCACTCTCCAATGCTTATCGCTATATCTCCTAGGAATTTTTCCGGCACAGGGTGTACGTCACACTCTGACGAGACCTCCTCGGAGGCCTCGAAATAGGAGAGAAAGCAGAAGGCAGCAGTATGCTGTCGTCCAGCGTAACTGGGATAAGCATAAAGGAAGATGCATCAAGTCCTTGCTAAATGGAACTGATGAGTCGGTAATGCCAAGCCAAGAAGTAATGGTTCCTTACTGGAGAGAAGTAATGACTCAGCCTAGCCCAAGCTCTTGCAGTAGAGAAGTGATACAAATGGATCACTCGCTTGAGAGGGTTTGGTCTGCTATTACAGAGCACGACCTTCGGGCATCAAGAATCTCATTATCTTCATCTCCGGGGCCTGACGGGATAACTCCAAAAACAGCCAGGGAGGTGCCGTCAGGTATTATGTTGCGAATAATGAACCTAATTCTATGGTGCGGCAATCTACCACACTCTATCCGACTGGCCAGAACCGTCTTCATCCCGAAGACGGTGACGGCGAAGCGACCGCAAGACTTTCGTCCAATATCGGTGCCTTCAGTCCTGGTAAGACAGCTAAATGCAATATTGGCAACCCGGTTGAACTCATCAATCAATTGGGACCCGCGCCAGCGGGGCTTCTTACCTACCGACGGATGTGCCGATAACGCGACGATAGTTGACTTAGTCTTGAGGCATAGCCATAAGCACTTTAGATCTTGCTACATTGCAAATTTAGATGTAAGCAAGGCATTCGATTCTTTATCGCATGCATCTATATATGACACCTTACGTGCTTATGGTGCGCCAAAGGGCTTCGTTGACTACGTACAGAATACGTACGAGGGTGGCGGTACCAGTCTCAATGGGGACGGTTGGAGTTCAGAGGAATTCGTCCCTGCTAGAGGAGTGAAGCAGGGTGACCCTTTGTCTCCTATTCTATTTAACTTGGTAATGGACAGGTTACTTAGAAACCTACCCAGCGAAATTGGTGCCAGAGTCGGAAATGCCATTACTAACGCGGCCGCGTTTGCAGATGATTTGGTACTATTTGCTGAAACTCGAATGGGACTTCAAGTATTGTTGGACAGAACGTTGGATTTTCTATCTCTCGTCGGCCTCAAACTTAATGCCGACAAATGTTTTACCGTTGGCATTAAGGGCCAGCCGAAACAGAAGTGTACCGTGCTAGAGGCACAGAGCTTTTACGTAGGCTCAAGGGAGATTCCATCATTGAAGCGAACGGACGAGTGGAAGTACTTAGGCATCAACTTCACTGCAACCGGGAGGGTTCGATGCAATCCGGCCGAGGACATTGGTCCGAAGCTACAAAGATTGACAAAGGCCCCCTCAAACCACAACAGAGGATGTTCGCCCTTAGGACTGTCCTTATCCCACAGCTCTATCACAAGTTAGCCCTTGGGAGTGTGGCGATAGGCATCCTACGAAAAACTGACAAACTAATACGATACTATGTGCGAAGATGGCTAAATCTTCCGCTGGATATACCGATAGCATTCATTCACGCACCCCCAAAAAGTGGAGGTCTCGGAATTCCATCACTTAGATGGGTAGCTCCAATGTTAAGGCTAAGACGTTTGAGTAATATTAAATGGCCTCACCTCACGCAAAACGAGGTAGCCAGCTCTTTCCTCGAAGCAGAAAAACAACGGGCCCGAGATAGATTATTAGCAGAACAAAATGAATTGTTATCGCGTCCGGCAATAGAAAAATATTGGGCGAACAAATTGTACCTCTCAGTTGATGGTAGCGGACTCCGTGAAGCAGGCCATTGGGGCCCGCAACACGGGTGGGTTAATCAACCCACGCGTTTACTAACAGGAAAGGAATATATAGACGGTATTCGTCTGCGGATAAATGCCCTACCCACGAAGTCTCGTACTACAAGGGGAAGGCACGAATTGGAACGACAGTGTCGTGCAGGATGTGACGCTCCCGAAACAACAAACCATATTATGCAAAAATGTTACCGATCGCATGGGAGGCGCATAGCTAGACACAACTGCGTAGTAAATCGAATCAAGCGGGGACTTGAGGAGAGAGGCTGCGTAGTCATTGTTGAACCAAGTCTGCAGTGCGAATCCGGTCTTAATAAACCAGACCTGGTGGCACTACGACAAAATCACATTGATGTGATCGACATACAAATTGTGACAGACGGACACTCTATGGATGATGCACACCAGCGCAAAATCAATAGATACGACAGACCGGACATACGAACTGAGTTGCGTCGCAGATTCGAAGCCGCAGGTGACATTGAATTCCATTCTGCCACCCTGAACTGGAGGGGGATCTGGAGTGGTCAATCCGTTAAAAGATTGATAGCGAAGGGTCTCCTCAGCAAATATGATAGTCATATCATTAGCGTCCAGGTTATGAGAGGCAGTCTCGGTTGTTTTAAACAGTTCATGTACCTGAGCGGGTTTTCCCGAGATTGGACTTAGCTAAAACGTTTGGTTCAAAACATTTGCTTGCTGTCTTGGCATAACATCAATAAAGGCATAAACATCGCAAATAATGGTAATATATAAATTGGCTATGAGGATGGTTTTAGTACGTAGGCGTTGCGGAACTTCGGTTCAGATAGAGCAATGAATCGTGCATGCTAGGAAACTGAAGTGTTGACAGACCTAGTATCTTTCGATAGATTTCCATACCTCCGCGATCAAAAAAAAAAAAAAAATAGCCAAATGCCTCGTCATCTAATTAGTGACGCGCATGAATGGATTAACGAGATTCCTACTGTCCCTATCTACGCGAATGAATGGATTAACGACGGACGTGTTTTCGTTGCGCTCGTGTACAGATTGCGAAGAACTTGGTTTTCCGTGTTTGGAAAGTAATAAAATCGGTGAATTAGTGCTCCGCGAAAGTCGTGTGCTAATTTTCGTGTGTTATAAACAAGCGGTTTGGAAGTAATTAACAATTAATTGTTGGGAATTTTCCACTCAGCACGTGCTGAAGGCGAGCTTACGAGTAAGTTTTTTCGAGTAAGCTTTTTGATCAGCTGTCACAAAGCTTATTGGTGGGAGTCACTGCTAAGGTTTGTGTATAGGGAGAGTTTTAGTGCTACCAGACTCTACCGATAGGTGGAGCTCGAGTTCCAGAGCAACTACCTTTTGTCAGCGAGTAAACGAGCATACGGTTGCTGGCGTCGACGGTAGGTGGAGCCACCATCGTATTTATGCCGATGGAGAGCGACAGCAGCGCGAGTGCCTTGAGCGGAAGTAGTGCCTCGATGAAGTCCAGACGAGGCAGGCGCAGAAGCCATCTGGCATCTAAGAGCTCGGCGCCAACGCAGGCGAAATTGGTTGCCCTGGCATCGAATGGAGTGCCAGAACCCGTTGGGGTACTGGAGGAGCCGTTTTCGTCGCTGGAGGACGCCCGGGCGGCTACGGAGAACGCTGCCATTGATGCTGCCCCCCCCCCACGCTGCTGCCACCGCTGCTGATCCTACTGCTGCCCCTGCTGCCGACCACACTGCTGCCTCCGCCGTTTTCACTGCTGCTAAATTGTTGCCACCACTGCCACTGCCGCCACCGCTGCCGCCCGTGCTGGGCAAGCAGCCATGATGGCAGAGCTGTCGGCCACACAGCGCATGGTGAGAAGCAGCTTCCGCAGACTAGGAGAAGTGGACACGGAAGAGCTCTCGTATGCTATCAGCCGCTACGATGAGCTGGTGTTGGCGCTAATGCTCCGGTGCGGAGAGCTGGAGACGCGGCTTGCTATGCCGCCACCGCCGCCGCCGTCGTTGAATCTGTTGAAAAATACGGCCGCCAATGCTCCCCAGATGCAGCAGGTTGCACCCATCGCTGCCCCGCGGACTACCAAGGTCCGCGAGACGTGGTCAGCGGTGGTGAAGTGCGACGACCCTGCGCTATCGGGGAAAGACATAGCGGAAAAGGTGCGAACGATGGTTGCACCCTCTCTCGGAGTCAGAGTACACGAGGTCCGTGAGCTCCGTCGAGGTGGTGGTGCGATCATTCGCACTCCTTCGGTGGGAGAGCTGCAGAAGGTGGTCGCTTCAAAAAGATTCGCCGAGGTTGGCCTAAATGTGGCACGGAATGCGGCCGAGAAGCCGAAGGTCGTCGTATATGACGTCGACACAGCTATCGGCCCTGAGGAGTTTATGAAGGAGCTCCACGAAAACAACTTCGACAGCGAAATGAATCTGGCCCAGTTTAAGAAGTCAGTGCACCTGGTGACCAAGGCGTGGTCGGTAGCTGACGGCGCCACAGTAAATGTGACGCTGGAGGTTGACGACGGGCGATGGCGAAGCTTGATGTAGGTCGTGTCTACATCAAGTGGTTCTCATTCCGATGCCGGTCACAGGTCCGCACATACGCCTGCCACAGATGTGTGGGTTTCGACCACAAGGTCAGCGAATGCCGGCAGAAGGATAGTGTCTGCCGCCAGTGCGGGCAACAAGGCCACACTGCGGCAAAGTGCCAAAACCCGGTGGACTGCCGGAACTGCCGCCACAGAGGGCAACCCTCGGGGCATTACATGCTCTCGAGCGTTTGCCCGATATACGGGGCGTTGCTGGCGAGGGTGCAAGCTAGACACTAATGTTTAGCTTCATCCAAGCGAACTGTGGCCGAGGCCGAGCTGCGACCATCGAGCTCGGAGTCCGACTCAGGAGATCGGAGTCTATGTTCGCGCTGGTGCAGGAGCCGTATCTCGGCGGGGACGGAATGGATGTGCTGCCTGAAGGAATGAGAATTTTCATCGATCGGCGAGGGAAGGCAGCCATCCTAGTGGATCACCAGGAAGCCATCTGTATGCCAGTGGAGACCCTCACACAGATTATGGCGTATGTCTGGTCGTGAAAGGGAGTTTTGGCTCAATCTTCCTTTGCGCCGCATACTGCAGTATGATGCACCTCTGGAACCGTACATCCGGTACATGGATGCGGTCCTGCTGCAGGCCAGCAGAACCCCCGCAATCCTGGGCCTCGACGCGAATGCAGTGTCCCCCATGTGGCTTAGCAAACTCTCTCGTCATGCCGAGGGGCAAGCTAACTACAGACGGGGTGAGCTGCTGTCAGAGTGGATGCTGGAGGCAAGAGTCGCCGCCCTAAACCAGTCAACAGAGGTGTACACGTTCGATAATTACAGAGCTACAAGCGATATCGACGTGACAATCGTCAATGAGGCAGCATCTATGTGGGCCACATATGAGTGGAGAGTGGACGAGTGGGAATTGAGTGACCACAACATCATTACTGTTGTGGCCGAGCCAACTACCGCGCGCGCAGTTGAGAGCATAGCTCCTGTGCCGTCCTGGAACTTCTCCAATGCACGTTGGCGATTGTTCAAGGAGGAAATGGTGAGTAGAGCAGCCGAACTTCCGGAAAACTTCTCAGAGTCGCCGTTGGACCAGCAAGTTTCGACCCTGCGCAGTATAGTACATAATGTATGTGATATTGCGCTGGGAAGAAAGTCCATCCGATTGCCCAACAGGAGAGCACGTTGGTGGACTGCCGACCTCTGTGATGCAAGGCGCGAAGTCCGGAGACTTCGTCGCCTACTTCAAAATGGAAGGCGTCATGATGATGATGCCGCAATAGAGCGTGTATTGGTCGATCTGAGGCGGGCCTCAGCCAACTACAAGAAGCTCATTTGGAGGGCGAAAATGGATGAGTGGAAACGCTTCGTGGGAGATCATGCCGACGACCCATGGGGCGCGTCTATAAGATTTGCCGAGGCCGCAGGAAGTGCACGGAGATTGGGTGCCTCCGCGTGAATGGCGAGATGATCACCGATTGGGGTGACTGTGCACGAGTGCTCCTCCGCAATTTCTTCCCAGTTGCGGAGTCCGAAGCACCGACTGCCATCGCGGAGGAAGTCCCACCGGCCCTCGAAGTCCCGGCTTGGACGGCATTAATGGCACTATCTGCAAGGCAGTCTGGCGCGCCATACCCGAGCACCTTGCATCGTTGTTTTCCCGATGCATCCGATTAGGATACTTTCCCGCTGAGTGGAAGTGCCCACGAGTTGTCTCGCTGCTCAAAGGGCCAGATAAGGACAAATGTGAGCCCTCCTCATATAGAGGAATATGCTTGCTACCAGTCTTTGGTAAGGTGCTCGAGGCCATCATGGTGAATCGTGTGAGAGAAGTTCTTCCGGAAGGCTGCAGATGGCAATTTGGATTTCGCCAAGGACGATGTGTGGAGGATGCTTGGAGGCACGTGAAGAGCAGTGTTTGTGCCAGCCCGGCGCAATACGTGCTCGGCACATTCGTGGACTTCAAAGGAGCATTCGACAACGTCGAATGGAGTGCTGCACTCCGCCGACTAGCCGACTTGGGATGCCGGGAGATGGGCTTGTGGCAGAGCTTTTTCTCCGGCCGAAGAGCAGTGATCCGAAGCAGTTCCGGTACTGTGGATGTACCGGTAACTAGAGGCTGCCCGCAGGGGTCAATCAGTGGCCCATTTATCTGGGACATACTGATGGATGTACTGCTTCAGCGTCTCCAGCCGTATTGCCAGCTGAGTGCATACGCGGATGACTTGCTGCTTCTCGTCGAGGGAAATTCCCGAGCTGAGCTAGAGGAAAAAGGTGCAGAGCTGATGTCCATCGTAGAAGCGTGGGGAGCGGAAGTTGGCGTTACCGTCTCGACCAGCAAGACGGTAATAATGCTGCTGAAAGGTGCCTTGAGACGTGCGCCTACGGTGAGGTTTGCTGGAGCGAACCTTCCGTATGTGCGTAGCTGTCGGTACCTTGGCATCACGGTCAGTGAAGGAATGAAATTCCTCACGCACATAGCTTCGCTTCGCCAGCGGATGACCGGAGTCGTTGGAGCATTGGCGCGTGTGCTTCGAGCCGACTGGGGCTTCAGTCCTCGAGCCAGGCGGACCATATATGACGGACTCATGGCACCTTGTGTGCTGTTTGGTGCCCCGGTATGGTATGACACCGCCGAACAGGTAGCCGCCCGGAGACGACTAGCCTCCTGCCAGAGGCTAATCCTGCTTGGATGCCTTTCGGTATGCCGAACAGTGTCCACAGTGGCACTGCAGGTACTTGGCGGAGCTCCCCCGCTTGACTTGGCTGCTAAGTTTTTTAGCGGTCAAGTACAAGCTGAAGCGTGGATACCCGCTGGAGGAGAACGACTGGCTATACGGCGAGGACACTACGTGTCTAAGCTGGAAGCAGAGGAAGACTCGCCTAGAGGAGTGCTTGCTGCAGAATTGGCAAAACAGATGGGATGACGACAGCGAACCAGGACGGGTGACGCACAAGTTCATCCCATACGTCACTCTCGCCTATCGAGATCCAAGCTTTGGATTCTCGATGAGGACGTCTTTTCCTGCTGACAGGTCACGGGTCGTTTAACGCATTTTTGCAAGGGAGAGCCCTCAGCGATACCACTGCTTGCGCTTGTGGTGATCCACATGAGGACTGGATGCACATATTGTGCGCTTGTCCTCTATATGCAGATTTGCGAAACCTCGATGGACTTGGAGTGCAGCGCCTTGGCGAAAACTGGACCTTCAATAGAATCCTGGAAGATCAGCAGAGGATTCAACGGCTGGCAGCGTTTGCGGACGAGGTGTTCCGTAGGAGGAGGGGTATTTAGCCCAAAACTTCGCCGTGTGGTTAGCGGGCGAGAATACTTCCACAGCCCGCTATTGCTTGTCGTAAGAGGCGACTAATATAGCGACTGGTTCCTCTAACCATGCTTGTCGGAGCAAAAGGAGGAGGCCCACCGAGCCTCTCTTTCGGTACCACGGGTTGTGCTGCTCCAAGACAGCACATTGAGGTAGGCCCCCTGGTGGGAGTATCGTGGTGGCTGTGGTTGATACCCATATCGCGGGTAGAGCCTTCGTGTTCGACGTTTGAGTTACGGTGCTAGTTGCGCAAAACTCGGGTGCTGTGACCCAGAGATCAGTAGAGATTTTAGGTAGATCTCGCTCCTCAGCAAGGGGGAGTGCTTGCCCGGCAAGCAAGTACTCGAATTGCTACCGGGGTGGTCGCTATGTACATAGCTATAGCTTCCAGTCCGGGACGTTTGTCTGGCGTATCCAGACTCATGCACCATGTTGATACATGCACCACTTGTGGGTGTTCAGGTGTCGTGGTTGTAATCCTTCAGTGTGGAACACGCCACGTAAAACAAGTTCGGAGAGGTCCGAAAGTCACTGTCCCTATCTACTATCTAGCGAAACCACAGCCAAGGGAACGGGCTTGGAATAATTAGCGGGGAAAGAAGACCCTTTTGAGCTTGACTCTAATCTGGCAGTGTAAGGAGACATAAGAGGTGTAGAATAAGTGGGAGATATTAGACCTCGGTTTGGTATCGTCAATGAAATACCACTACTCTTATTGTTTCCTTACTTACTTGATTAAATGGAACGTGTATCATTTCCTAGCCAATTAT